>NW_027437211.1:506624-509124 GCF_033239565.1 Halichoeres trimaculatus
CCGGTCGATCGAACGGCGTGAAAAAAAGGACAAAAGCGGCGAGGGGCGCACCGCAGAGGCGCGGGGTCGGGCCCCGGTCGATGGCCGAAGGGGCCCAGTGCAAAAACCCCAAAAACCCTTAGAGAGGCAGATTGAGGATTTGTGAGGTGAAAAAAGGCAATCTTGCGGGACAGACTAGGCTAGTCAGGGCACTTTTGCACCCTTGGTAGGTGGATCCACCTACCAGGGGCACGAGAGGGAGAGCGAGAGAGAGAGGGGGAGGGGGGGGGGGACCCGCTCCGGACACAGGGCCCCCGGTACGACCCCCTGCGCACACACCCCAAACAAAACAAAACACAACAAGACAAAGCAAAACATCCTCATTGCCATCTCCCTCTCACCTCCACGTACCAGGGGCACGAGAGGGAGAGCAAGAGAGAGAGGGGGAGGCAGGGGGGGAGGGGGGGGAGGGACTCGCTCCGGACACAGGTCCGCCCCGTACGACCCCCTGCGCGCACACACCCCAAACAAAACACAACACAACAAGACAAAGCAAAACATCCTCATTGCCATCTCCCTCTCACTTCCACGTACCAGGGGCACGAGAAGGAGAGCAGGACAGAGAGAGGGGGAGGCAGGGGGGGAGGGAGGGAGGGACTCGCTCCGGACACAGGTCCCCCCCGTACGACCCCCTGCGCGCACACACCCCAAACAAAACACAACACAACAAGACAAAGCAAAACATCCTCATTGCCATCTCCCTCTCACTTCCACGTACCAGGGGCACGAGAGGGAGAGCAGGAGAGAGAGAGAGAGGGGGAGGCAGGGAGGGAGGGACTCGCTCCGGACACAGGTCCGCCCCGTACGACCCCCTGCGCGCACACACCCCAAACAAAACACAACACAACAAGACAAAGCAAAACATCCTCATTGCCATCTCCCTCTCACTTCCACGTACCAGGGGCACGAGAGGGAGAGCAGGAGAGAGAGGGGGAGGCAGGGAGGGAGGGACTCGCTCCGGACACAGGTCCCCCCGTACGACCCCCTGCGCGCACACACCCCAAACAAAACACAACACAACAAGACAAAGCGAAACATCCTCATTGCCATCTCCCTCTCACCTCCACGTACCAGGGGCACGAGAGGGAGAGCAAGAGAGAGAGGGGGAGGCAGGGAGGGAGGGACTCGCTCCGGACACAGGTCCCCCCGTACGACCCCCTGCGCGCACACACCCCAAACAAAACAAAACACAACAAGACAGAGCGAAACATCCTCATTGCCATCTCCCTCTCACCTCCACGTACCAGGGGCACGAGAGGGAGAGCAAGAGAGAGAGGGGGAGGGAGGGAGGGACTCGCTCCGGACACAGGTCCCCCCGTACGACCCCCTGCGCACACACCCCAAACAAAACAAAACAAAACAAGACAAGACAAAGCAAAACATCCTCATTGCCATCTCCCTCTCACATTGCATGACAATGTGAGGGCCCTAGCTGTGAGCTGGGCCTCGTGCCCCTGGTAGGTAGAAAATACTTCACTGTGACCGGCAGGGGCACGGGAGCCGAGATCCGGTGTAAGTAGGGGGAAACACTGCCACGGGGATGCCACTGCTGGTGCAGGCACTAGTAGTGGCTGTACACATGTCCTGATGGGACACAAGCATGGCCAGTTGTGAGCTGGGTCTCGTGCCCCTGGTAGGTGGAATGTACTTTATGGTCACCGACAGGGGCAAGAGAGCCGAGAGTCGGTGTAAGCAGGGGGAAACACTGCCTCGGGGCCCCCCACTACAGGCATAGGCGCCCGCAGTGGCCGTACCCATGTCCTGTGGGGGCCATTACATAGCTAGTTGCGAGCTGGGCCTCGTGCCCCTGGTAGTTGGAATATACTTCACTGTGACCCACAGGGGCACGGAAGCCGAGATCCGTTGTAAGTAGGGGGGAACCCTGCCTCGAGGCTGCCTCAACAGGCACAGGCACCCGCAGTGGCCGTACTCATGTCCTGAAGGGGCACACGCATGGCTAGATGTGAGCTGGGCCTCGTGCCCCTGGTAGGCGGAATATACTATACCCTCACCAACGGGGGCACGGGAGCCGTGATCGGGTGAGAGAAGGGCGAGACACTGCCTCGGGGGTTGCCACTGCGGGTGCAGGCACCCGCAGTGGCCGTACTCACGTCCTGACGGGAAGCACGCATGGCTAGTTGTGAGCTGGGCCTCGTGCCCCTGGTAGTCGGAATATACTTGATGGTCACCTACAGGCCCACGAGAGCCGATCTCCAGAGTGAGTAGGTGGAAACACTGCCTCGGGGCTGCCACTGCTGGTGCAGGCACCAGTGGTGGCTGTACACATGTCCTGATGGGACACAAGCATGGCCAGTTGTGAGCTGGGTCTCGTGCCCCTGGTAGGTGGAACGTACTTTATGGTCACCCACAGGGGCAAGAGAGCCGAGAGTCGGTGTAAGCAGGGGGAAACACTGCCTCGGGGCCCCCACTACAGGCATAGGCACCCGTAGTGGCCGTACCC
>NW_027437211.1:521624-524124 GCF_033239565.1 Halichoeres trimaculatus
ATCTCCCTCTCACTTCCACGTACCAGGGGCACGAGAGGGAGAGCAGGAGAGAGAGGGGGAGGCAGGGAGGGAGGGACTCGCTCCGGACACAGGTCCCCCCGTACGACCCCCTGCGCGCACACACCCCAAACAAAACACAACACAACAAGACAAAGCGAAACATCCTCATTGCCATCTCCCTCTCACCTCCACGTACCAGGGGCACGAGAGGGAGAGCAAGAGAGAGAGGGGGAGGCAGGGAGGGAGGGACTCGCTCCGGACACAGGTCCCCCCGTACGACCCCCTGCGCGCACACACCCCAAACAAAACAAAACACAACAAGACAGAGCGAAACATCCTCATTGCCATCTCCCTCTCACCTCCACGTACCAGGGGCACGAGAGGGAGAGCAAGAGAGAGAGGGGGAGGGAGGGAGGGACTCGCTCCGGACACAGGTCCCCCCGTACGACCCCCTGCGCACACACCCCAAACAAAACAAAACAAAACAAGACAAGACAAAGCAAAACATCCTCATTGCCATCTCCCTCTCACATTGCATGACAATGTGAGGGCCCTAGCTGTGAGCTGGGCCTCGTGCCCCTGGTAGGTAGAAAATACTTCACTGTGACCGGCAGGGGCACGGGAGCCGAGATCCGGTGTAAGTAGGGGGAAACACTGCCACGGGGATGCCACTGCTGGTGCAGGCACTAGTAGTGGCTGTACACATGTCCTGATGGGACACAAGCATGGCCAGTTGTGAGCTGGGTCTCGTGCCCCTGGTAGGTGGAATGTACTTTATGGTCACCGACAGGGGCAAGAGAGCCGAGAGTCGGTGTAAGCAGGGGGAAACACTGCCTCGGGGCCCCCCACTACAGGCATAGGCGCCCGCAGTGGCCGTACCCATGTCCTGTGGGGGCCATTACATAGCTAGTTGCGAGCTGGGCCTCGTGCCCCTGGTAGTTGGAATATACTTCACTGTGACCCACAGGGGCACGGAAGCCGAGATCCGTTGTAAGTAGGGGGGAACCCTGCCTCGAGGCTGCCTCAACAGGCACAGGCACCCGCAGTGGCCGTACTCATGTCCTGAAGGGGCACACGCATGGCTAGATGTGAGCTGGGCCTCGTGCCCCTGGTAGGCGGAATATACTATACCCTCACCAACGGGGGCACGGGAGCCGTGATCGGGTGAGAGAAGGGCGAGACACTGCCTCGGGGGTTGCCACTGCGGGTGCAGGCACCCGCAGTGGCCGTACTCACGTCCTGACGGGAAGCACGCATGGCTAGTTGTGAGCTGGGCCTCGTGCCCCTGGTAGTCGGAATATACTTGATGGTCACCTACAGGCCCACGAGAGCCGATCTCCAGAGTGAGTAGGTGGAAACACTGCCTCGGGGCTGCCACTGCTGGTGCAGGCACCAGTGGTGGCTGTACACATGTCCTGATGGGACACAAGCATGGCCAGTTGTGAGCTGGGTCTCGTGCCCCTGGTAGGTGGAACGTACTTTATGGTCACCCACAGGGGCAAGAGAGCCGAGAGTCGGTGTAAGCAGGGGGAAACACTGCCTCGGGGCCCCCACTACAGGCATAGGCACCCGTAGTGGCCGTACCCATGTCCTGTGGGGGCCATTACATAGCTAGTTGCGAGCTGGGCCTCGTGCCCCTGGTAGTTGGAATATACTTCACCGTGACCCACAGGGGCACGGAAGCCGAGATCCGTTGTAAGTAGGGGGGAACCCTGCCTCGAGGCTGCCTCAACAGGCACAGGCACCCGCAGTGGCCGTACTCATGTCCTGACGGGGCACACGCATGGCTAGATGTGAGCTGGGCCTCGTGCCCCTGGTAGTCGGAATATACTACACCCTCACCAAGGGGGGCACGGGAGCCGTGATCGGGTGAGAGAAGGGCGAGACACTGCCACGGGGCTGCCACTGCGGGTGCAGGCACCCGCAGTGGCCGTACTCACGTCCTGACGGGAAGCACGCATGGCTAGTTTTGAGCTGGGCCTCGTGCCCCTGGTAGGCGGAATATACTTGATGGTCACCTACAGGCCCACGAGAGCCGATCTCCGGAGTGAGTAGGTGGAAACACTGCCACTACGGGGCTGCCACTACAGGCACAGGCACCCGTAGCGGCAGTACGCGTGTCCTGGCGGGGCACACGCATGGCTAGATGTGAGCTGGGCCTCGGGCCCCTGGTAGGCGGAATGAACTTTGCTGTCACCAACAGGGGCACGGGGGCCAATCTCCAGTGTAAGCAGGGGGAAACGTTGCCTCGGGACTGCCACTACGAGCGCAGGCACCCGCAGTGGCCGTACGCATGTCCTGACCGGGCACACACACGGCTAGATGTGAGCTGGGCCTCGAGCCCCTGGTAGGCGGAATGAACTTTGCTCTCATCAACAGGGGAAAAGGAGCCAAGATTCAGTGTATGAAAGGGGGGAAACACTGCCTGGGGACTGCCAGTCCGGAGGCAGGCACCCGCAGTGGCCGTACGCATGTCCTGACCGGGCACACACATGGCTAG
>NW_027437211.1:534124-536624 GCF_033239565.1 Halichoeres trimaculatus
TTTGCACCCTTGGTAGGTGGATCCACCTACCAGGGGCACGAGAGGGAGAGCGAGAGAGAGAGGGGGAGGGGGGGGGGGACCCGCTCCGGACACAGGGCCCCCGGTACGACCCCCTGCGCACACACCCCAAACAAAACAAAACACAACAAGACAAAGCAAAACATCCTCATTGCCATCTCCCTCTCACCTCCACGTACCAGGGGCACGAGAGGGAGAGCAAGAGAGAGAGGGGGAGGCAGGGGGGGAGGGGGGGGAGGGACTCGCTCCGGACACAGGTCCGCCCCGTACGACCCCCTGCGCGCACACACCCCAAACAAAACACAACACAACAAGACAAAGCAAAACATCCTCATTGCCATCTCCCTCTCACTTCCACGTACCAGGGGCACGAGAAGGAGAGCAGGACAGAGAGAGGGGGAGGCAGGGGGGGAGGGAGGGAGGGACTCGCTCCGGACACAGGTCCCCCCCGTACGACCCCCTGCGCGCACACACCCCAAACAAAACACAACACAACAAGACAAAGCAAAACATCCTCATTGCCATCTCCCTCTCACTTCCACGTACCAGGGGCACGAGAGGGAGAGCAGGAGAGAGAGAGAGAGGGGGAGGCAGGGAGGGAGGGACTCGCTCCGGACACAGGTCCGCCCCGTACGACCCCCTGCGCGCACACACCCCAAACAAAACACAACACAACAAGACAAAGCAAAACATCCTCATTGCCATCTCCCTCTCACTTCCACGTACCAGGGGCACGAGAGGGAGAGCAGGAGAGAGAGGGGGAGGCAGGGAGGGAGGGACTCGCTCCGGACACAGGTCCCCCCGTACGACCCCCTGCGCGCACACACCCCAAACAAAACACAACACAACAAGACAAAGCGAAACATCCTCATTGCCATCTCCCTCTCACCTCCACGTACCAGGGGCACGAGAGGGAGAGCAAGAGAGAGAGGGGGAGGCAGGGAGGGAGGGACTCGCTCCGGACACAGGTCCCCCCGTACGACCCCCTGCGCGCACACACCCCAAACAAAACAAAACACAACAAGACAGAGCGAAACATCCTCATTGCCATCTCCCTCTCACCTCCACGTACCAGGGGCACGAGAGGGAGAGCAAGAGAGAGAGGGGGAGGGAGGGAGGGACTCGCTCCGGACACAGGTCCCCCCGTACGACCCCCTGCGCACACACCCCAAACAAAACAAAACAAAACAAGACAAGACAAAGCAAAACATCCTCATTGCCATCTCCCTCTCACATTGCATGACAATGTGAGGGCCCTAGCTGTGAGCTGGGCCTCGTGCCCCTGGTAGGTAGAAAATACTTCACTGTGACCGGCAGGGGCACGGGAGCCGAGATCCGGTGTAAGTAGGGGGAAACACTGCCACGGGGATGCCACTGCTGGTGCAGGCACTAGTAGTGGCTGTACACATGTCCTGATGGGACACAAGCATGGCCAGTTGTGAGCTGGGTCTCGTGCCCCTGGTAGGTGGAATGTACTTTATGGTCACCGACAGGGGCAAGAGAGCCGAGAGTCGGTGTAAGCAGGGGGAAACACTGCCTCGGGGCCCCCCACTACAGGCATAGGCGCCCGCAGTGGCCGTACCCATGTCCTGTGGGGGCCATTACATAGCTAGTTGCGAGCTGGGCCTCGTGCCCCTGGTAGTTGGAATATACTTCACTGTGACCCACAGGGGCACGGAAGCCGAGATCCGTTGTAAGTAGGGGGGAACCCTGCCTCGAGGCTGCCTCAACAGGCACAGGCACCCGCAGTGGCCGTACTCATGTCCTGAAGGGGCACACGCATGGCTAGATGTGAGCTGGGCCTCGTGCCCCTGGTAGGCGGAATATACTATACCCTCACCAACGGGGGCACGGGAGCCGTGATCGGGTGAGAGAAGGGCGAGACACTGCCTCGGGGGTTGCCACTGCGGGTGCAGGCACCCGCAGTGGCCGTACTCACGTCCTGACGGGAAGCACGCATGGCTAGTTGTGAGCTGGGCCTCGTGCCCCTGGTAGTCGGAATATACTTGATGGTCACCTACAGGCCCACGAGAGCCGATCTCCAGAGTGAGTAGGTGGAAACACTGCCTCGGGGCTGCCACTGCTGGTGCAGGCACCAGTGGTGGCTGTACACATGTCCTGATGGGACACAAGCATGGCCAGTTGTGAGCTGGGTCTCGTGCCCCTGGTAGGTGGAACGTACTTTATGGTCACCCACAGGGGCAAGAGAGCCGAGAGTCGGTGTAAGCAGGGGGAAACACTGCCTCGGGGCCCCCACTACAGGCATAGGCACCCGTAGTGGCCGTACCCATGTCCTGTGGGGGCCATTACATAGCTAGTTGCGAGCTGGGCCTCGTGCCCCTGGTAGTTGGAATATACTTCACCGTGACCCACAGGGGCACGGAAGCCGAGATCCGTTGTAAGTAGGGGGGAACCCTGCCTCGAGGCTGCCTCAACAGGCACAGGCACCCGCAGTGGCCGTACTCATGTCCTGACGGGGCAC
>NW_027437211.1:549124-551624 GCF_033239565.1 Halichoeres trimaculatus
TACCAGGGGCACGAGAGGGAGAGCAAGAGAGAGAGGGGGAGGCAGGGAGGGAGGGACTCGCTCCGGACACAGGTCCCCCCGTACGACCCCCTGCGCGCACACACCCCAAACAAAACAAAACACAACAAGACAGAGCGAAACATCCTCATTGCCATCTCCCTCTCACCTCCACGTACCAGGGGCACGAGAGGGAGAGCAAGAGAGAGAGGGGGAGGGAGGGAGGGACTCGCTCCGGACACAGGTCCCCCCGTACGACCCCCTGCGCACACACCCCAAACAAAACAAAACAAAACAAGACAAGACAAAGCAAAACATCCTCATTGCCATCTCCCTCTCACATTGCATGACAATGTGAGGGCCCTAGCTGTGAGCTGGGCCTCGTGCCCCTGGTAGGTAGAAAATACTTCACTGTGACCGGCAGGGGCACGGGAGCCGAGATCCGGTGTAAGTAGGGGGAAACACTGCCACGGGGATGCCACTGCTGGTGCAGGCACTAGTAGTGGCTGTACACATGTCCTGATGGGACACAAGCATGGCCAGTTGTGAGCTGGGTCTCGTGCCCCTGGTAGGTGGAATGTACTTTATGGTCACCGACAGGGGCAAGAGAGCCGAGAGTCGGTGTAAGCAGGGGGAAACACTGCCTCGGGGCCCCCCACTACAGGCATAGGCGCCCGCAGTGGCCGTACCCATGTCCTGTGGGGGCCATTACATAGCTAGTTGCGAGCTGGGCCTCGTGCCCCTGGTAGTTGGAATATACTTCACTGTGACCCACAGGGGCACGGAAGCCGAGATCCGTTGTAAGTAGGGGGGAACCCTGCCTCGAGGCTGCCTCAACAGGCACAGGCACCCGCAGTGGCCGTACTCATGTCCTGAAGGGGCACACGCATGGCTAGATGTGAGCTGGGCCTCGTGCCCCTGGTAGGCGGAATATACTATACCCTCACCAACGGGGGCACGGGAGCCGTGATCGGGTGAGAGAAGGGCGAGACACTGCCTCGGGGGTTGCCACTGCGGGTGCAGGCACCCGCAGTGGCCGTACTCACGTCCTGACGGGAAGCACGCATGGCTAGTTGTGAGCTGGGCCTCGTGCCCCTGGTAGTCGGAATATACTTGATGGTCACCTACAGGCCCACGAGAGCCGATCTCCAGAGTGAGTAGGTGGAAACACTGCCTCGGGGCTGCCACTGCTGGTGCAGGCACCAGTGGTGGCTGTACACATGTCCTGATGGGACACAAGCATGGCCAGTTGTGAGCTGGGTCTCGTGCCCCTGGTAGGTGGAACGTACTTTATGGTCACCCACAGGGGCAAGAGAGCCGAGAGTCGGTGTAAGCAGGGGGAAACACTGCCTCGGGGCCCCCACTACAGGCATAGGCACCCGTAGTGGCCGTACCCATGTCCTGTGGGGGCCATTACATAGCTAGTTGCGAGCTGGGCCTCGTGCCCCTGGTAGTTGGAATATACTTCACCGTGACCCACAGGGGCACGGAAGCCGAGATCCGTTGTAAGTAGGGGGGAACCCTGCCTCGAGGCTGCCTCAACAGGCACAGGCACCCGCAGTGGCCGTACTCATGTCCTGACGGGGCACACGCATGGCTAGATGTGAGCTGGGCCTCGTGCCCCTGGTAGTCGGAATATACTACACCCTCACCAAGGGGGGCACGGGAGCCGTGATCGGGTGAGAGAAGGGCGAGACACTGCCACGGGGCTGCCACTGCGGGTGCAGGCACCCGCAGTGGCCGTACTCACGTCCTGACGGGAAGCACGCATGGCTAGTTTTGAGCTGGGCCTCGTGCCCCTGGTAGGCGGAATATACTTGATGGTCACCTACAGGCCCACGAGAGCCGATCTCCGGAGTGAGTAGGTGGAAACACTGCCACTACGGGGCTGCCACTACAGGCACAGGCACCCGTAGCGGCAGTACGCGTGTCCTGGCGGGGCACACGCATGGCTAGATGTGAGCTGGGCCTCGGGCCCCTGGTAGGCGGAATGAACTTTGCTGTCACCAACAGGGGCACGGGGGCCAATCTCCAGTGTAAGCAGGGGGAAACGTTGCCTCGGGACTGCCACTACGAGCGCAGGCACCCGCAGTGGCCGTACGCATGTCCTGACCGGGCACACACACGGCTAGATGTGAGCTGGGCCTCGAGCCCCTGGTAGGCGGAATGAACTTTGCTCTCATCAACAGGGGAAAAGGAGCCAAGATTCAGTGTATGAAAGGGGGGAAACACTGCCTGGGGACTGCCAGTCCGGAGGCAGGCACCCGCAGTGGCCGTACGCATGTCCTGACCGGGCACACACATGGCTAGATGTGAGCTGGGCATTTGGGCCCCTGGTAGGCGGAATGTACTTTGCTCCCATCAACAGGGGAAAAGGAGCCGAGATTCAGTGTATGAAAGGGGGGAAACACTGCCTGGGGACTGCCAGTCCGGAGGCAGGCACCCGTAGTGGCTGCACACATGTGCCGACGGGTCACACACACACACAGCCAGACGTGAGCTG
>NW_027437211.1:561624-564124 GCF_033239565.1 Halichoeres trimaculatus
GTACCAGGGGCACGAGAGGGAGAGCAAGAGAGAGAGGGGGAGGCAGGGGGGGAGGGGGGGGAGGGACTCGCTCCGGACACAGGTCCGCCCCGTACGACCCCCTGCGCGCACACACCCCAAACAAAACACAACACAACAAGACAAAGCAAAACATCCTCATTGCCATCTCCCTCTCACTTCCACGTACCAGGGGCACGAGAAGGAGAGCAGGACAGAGAGAGGGGGAGGCAGGGGGGGAGGGAGGGAGGGACTCGCTCCGGACACAGGTCCCCCCCGTACGACCCCCTGCGCGCACACACCCCAAACAAAACACAACACAACAAGACAAAGCAAAACATCCTCATTGCCATCTCCCTCTCACTTCCACGTACCAGGGGCACGAGAGGGAGAGCAGGAGAGAGAGAGAGAGGGGGAGGCAGGGAGGGAGGGACTCGCTCCGGACACAGGTCCGCCCCGTACGACCCCCTGCGCGCACACACCCCAAACAAAACACAACACAACAAGACAAAGCAAAACATCCTCATTGCCATCTCCCTCTCACTTCCACGTACCAGGGGCACGAGAGGGAGAGCAGGAGAGAGAGGGGGAGGCAGGGAGGGAGGGACTCGCTCCGGACACAGGTCCCCCCGTACGACCCCCTGCGCGCACACACCCCAAACAAAACACAACACAACAAGACAAAGCGAAACATCCTCATTGCCATCTCCCTCTCACCTCCACGTACCAGGGGCACGAGAGGGAGAGCAAGAGAGAGAGGGGGAGGCAGGGAGGGAGGGACTCGCTCCGGACACAGGTCCCCCCGTACGACCCCCTGCGCGCACACACCCCAAACAAAACAAAACACAACAAGACAGAGCGAAACATCCTCATTGCCATCTCCCTCTCACCTCCACGTACCAGGGGCACGAGAGGGAGAGCAAGAGAGAGAGGGGGAGGGAGGGAGGGACTCGCTCCGGACACAGGTCCCCCCGTACGACCCCCTGCGCACACACCCCAAACAAAACAAAACAAAACAAGACAAGACAAAGCAAAACATCCTCATTGCCATCTCCCTCTCACATTGCATGACAATGTGAGGGCCCTAGCTGTGAGCTGGGCCTCGTGCCCCTGGTAGGTAGAAAATACTTCACTGTGACCGGCAGGGGCACGGGAGCCGAGATCCGGTGTAAGTAGGGGGAAACACTGCCACGGGGATGCCACTGCTGGTGCAGGCACTAGTAGTGGCTGTACACATGTCCTGATGGGACACAAGCATGGCCAGTTGTGAGCTGGGTCTCGTGCCCCTGGTAGGTGGAATGTACTTTATGGTCACCGACAGGGGCAAGAGAGCCGAGAGTCGGTGTAAGCAGGGGGAAACACTGCCTCGGGGCCCCCCACTACAGGCATAGGCGCCCGCAGTGGCCGTACCCATGTCCTGTGGGGGCCATTACATAGCTAGTTGCGAGCTGGGCCTCGTGCCCCTGGTAGTTGGAATATACTTCACTGTGACCCACAGGGGCACGGAAGCCGAGATCCGTTGTAAGTAGGGGGGAACCCTGCCTCGAGGCTGCCTCAACAGGCACAGGCACCCGCAGTGGCCGTACTCATGTCCTGAAGGGGCACACGCATGGCTAGATGTGAGCTGGGCCTCGTGCCCCTGGTAGGCGGAATATACTATACCCTCACCAACGGGGGCACGGGAGCCGTGATCGGGTGAGAGAAGGGCGAGACACTGCCTCGGGGGTTGCCACTGCGGGTGCAGGCACCCGCAGTGGCCGTACTCACGTCCTGACGGGAAGCACGCATGGCTAGTTGTGAGCTGGGCCTCGTGCCCCTGGTAGTCGGAATATACTTGATGGTCACCTACAGGCCCACGAGAGCCGATCTCCAGAGTGAGTAGGTGGAAACACTGCCTCGGGGCTGCCACTGCTGGTGCAGGCACCAGTGGTGGCTGTACACATGTCCTGATGGGACACAAGCATGGCCAGTTGTGAGCTGGGTCTCGTGCCCCTGGTAGGTGGAACGTACTTTATGGTCACCCACAGGGGCAAGAGAGCCGAGAGTCGGTGTAAGCAGGGGGAAACACTGCCTCGGGGCCCCCACTACAGGCATAGGCACCCGTAGTGGCCGTACCCATGTCCTGTGGGGGCCATTACATAGCTAGTTGCGAGCTGGGCCTCGTGCCCCTGGTAGTTGGAATATACTTCACCGTGACCCACAGGGGCACGGAAGCCGAGATCCGTTGTAAGTAGGGGGGAACCCTGCCTCGAGGCTGCCTCAACAGGCACAGGCACCCGCAGTGGCCGTACTCATGTCCTGACGGGGCACACGCATGGCTAGATGTGAGCTGGGCCTCGTGCCCCTGGTAGTCGGAATATACTACACCCTCACCAAGGGGGGCACGGGAGCCGTGATCGGGTGAGAGAAGGGCGAGACACTGCCACGGGGCTGCCACTGCGGGTGCAGGCACCCGCAGTGGCCGTACTCACGTCCTGACGGGAAGCACGCATGGCTAGTTTTG
>NW_027437212.1:0-19658 GCF_033239565.1 Halichoeres trimaculatus
CTTCAAAAAACAGCCCGCACAAAACTGTGATTTTCAAAATATTGGAGCCATAACCTGGTTCTAGGAAAAACCCACTGGGGACGCTCCTAGGGACCTGATGGGCGCACCCTAGTAGATTTGGAGCCCTCCAGCTACATTTTGTGGAGTTACGGCCAGTTGAATGAGAGGCTAAATACAAGCCTTATTTCCATGGAAAACCAAAAACAGGCCTAATTTCCTATGAGAAAAAGCCTGCACAAAACTGTGATTTCCTGAAGATTGGAACCCAGAACCTGGTTCTGAGAAAACCCACTGGGGACGCTCATAGGGACCTGATTGAGTCACCTTAGAAGTTTTGAAGCTTTCTGGAAAAATTCTGTGGAGTAACAGCCCGATTAATGAAAGGCAAAATACAGGCTTTAGTTCCTTGGAAAAACAGCAGCACAAAACGGTGATTTTTTCCAAAAATAGGACCCCGATCCTGGTTCTGAAGAAACCCACTGGGGACGCTCCAAGGGACCTGACGGACGCACCCTAAAAGTTTCAGAGCCCTCAGGCTACATCTTTTAGAGTTACGGCCAATTTAATGAGGCAAAAAACAGACCTTATATCCTAAGAAAATTGCCTGCACGAAAATCTGATTTTCCAAAAAATTGGACCCCTGACCCAGTTCTGAGAAAACCTACTGGGGACACTTGTGGGAACCTCAAAGTTGCACCCTTGAACTTTGGGAGCCCTAATTTCCTGTGAGAAACAGCCAGGACAAAACTCAAATTTTCCGAAAATTGGACCCCGAACCTGGTTCTGAGAAAACCCACTGGGGACGCTCCTAGGGACCTGACGGACGCACCCTAGAAGTTTCAGAGCCCTCGGGCTACGTTTGCTGGAGTTACGGCCAGTTGAATGAGAGGCTAAATACAGGCCCCATTTCCTGAGAGAAACAGCCCGCACGAAACGCTGATTTTCCGAAAATCGGACCCCGAACCCGGTTCTGAGAAAACCCACTGGGGACGCTCCTAGGGACCTGACGGACGCACCCTAGAAGTTTCAGAGCCCTCGGGCTACGTTTGCTGGAGTTACGGCCAGTTGAATGAGAGGCTAAATACAGGCCCCATTTCCTGAGAGAAACAGCCCGCACGAAACGCTGATTTTCCGAAAATCGGACCCCGAACCCGGTTCTGAGAAAACCCACTGGGGACGCTCCTAGGGACCTGACGGACGCACCCTAGAAGTTTCAGAGCCCTCGGGCTACGTTTGCTGGAGTTACGGCCAGTTGAATGAGAGGCTAAATACAGGCCCCATTTCCTGAGAGAAACAGCCCGCACGAAACGCTGATTTTCCGAAAATCGGACCCCGAACCCGGTTCTGAGAAAACCCACTGGGGACGCTCCTAGGGACCTGACGGACGCACCCTAGAAGTTTCAGAGCCCTCGGGCTACGTTTGCTGGAGTTACGGCCAGTTGAATGAGAGGCTAAATACAGGCCCCATTTCCTGAGAGAAACAGCCCGCACGAAACGCTGATTTTCCGAAAATCGGACCCCGAACCCGGTTCTGAGAAAACCCACTGGGGACGCTCCTAGGGACCTGACGGACGCACCCTAGAAGTTTCAGAGCCCTCGGGCTACGTTTGCTGGAGTTACGGCCAGTTGAATGAGAGGCTAAATACAGGCCCCATTTCCTGAGAGAAACAGCCCGCACGAAACGCTGATTTTCCGAAAATCGGACCCCGAACCCGGTTCTGAGAAAACCCACTGGGGACGCTCCTAGGGACCTGACGGACGCACCCTAGAAGTTTCAGAGCCCTCGGGCTACGTTTGCTGGAGTTACGGCCAGTTGAATGAGAGGCTAAATACAGGCCCCATTTCCTGAGAGAAACAGCCCGCACGAAACGCTGATTTTCCGAAAATCGGACCCCGAACCCGGTTCTGAGAAAACCCACTGGGGACGCTCCTAGGGACCTGACGGACGCACCCTAGAAGTTTCAGAGCCCTCGGGCTACGTTTGCTGGAGTTACGGCCAGTTGAATGAGAGGCTAAATACAGGCCCCATTTCCTGAGAGAAACAGCCCGCACGAAACGCTGATTTTCCGAAAATCGGACCCCGAACCCGGTTCTGAGAAAACCCACTGGGGACGCTCCTAGGGACCTGACGGACGCACCCTAGAAGTTTCAGAGCCCTCGGGCTACGTTTGCTGGAGTTACGGCCAGTTGAATGAGAGGCTAAATACAGGCCCCATTTCCTGAGAGAAACAGCCCGCACGAAACGCTGATTTTCCGAAAATCGGACCCCGAACCCGGTTCTGAGAAAACCCACTGGGGACGCTCCTAGGGACCTGACGGACGCACCCTAGAAGTTTCAGAGCCCTCGGGCTACGTTTGCTGGAGTTACGGCCAGTTGAATGAGAGGCTAAATACAGGCCCCATTTCCTGAGAGAAACAGCCCGCACGAAACGCTGATTTTCCGAAAATCGGACCCCGAACCCGGTTCTGAGAAAACCCACTGGGGACGCTCCTAGGGACCTGACGGACGCACCCTAGAAGTTTCAGAGCCCTCGGGCTACGTTTGCTGGAGTTACGGCCAGTTGAATGAGAGGCTAAATACAGGCCCCATTTCCTGAGAGAAACAGCCCGCACGAAACGCTGATTTTCCGAAAATCGGACCCCGAACCCGGTTCTGAGAAAACCCACTGGGGACGCTCCTAGGGACCTGACGGACGCACCCTAGAAGTTTCAGAGCCCTCGGGCTACGTTTGCTGGAGTTACGGCCAGTTGAATGAGAGGCTAAATACAGGCCCCATTTCCTGAGAGAAACAGCCCGCACGAAACGCTGATTTTCCGAAAATCGGACCCCGAACCCGGTTCTGAGAAAACCCACTGGGGACGCTCCTAGGGACCTGACGGACGCACCCTAGAAGTTTCAGAGCCCTCGGGCTACGTTTGCTGGAGTTACGGCCAGTTGAATGAGAGGCTAAATACAGGCCCCATTTCCTGAGAGAAACAGCCCGCACGAAACGCTGATTTTCCGAAAATCGGACCCCGAACCCGGTTCTGAGAAAACCCACTGGGGACGCTCCTAGGGACCTGACGGACGCACCCTAGAAGTTTCAGAGCCCTCGGGCTACGTTTGCTGGAGTTACGGCCAGTTGAATGAGAGGCTAAATACAGGCCCCATTTCCTGAGAGAAACAGCCCGCACGAAACGCTGATTTTCGGAAAATCGGACCCCGAACCCGGTTCTGAGAAAACCCACTGGGGACGCTCCTAGGGACCTGACGGACGCACCCTAGAAGTTTCAGAGCCCTCGGGCTACGTTTGCTGGAGTTACGGCCAGTTGAATGAGAGGCTAAATACAGGCCCCATTTCCTGAGAGAAACAGCCCGCACGAAACGCTGATTTTCGGAAAATCGGACCCCGAACCCGGTTCTGAGAAAACCCACTGGGGACGCTCCTAGGGACCTGACGGACGCACCCTAGAAGTTTCAGAGCCCTCGGGCTACGTTTGCTGGAGTTACGGCCAGTTGAATGAGAGGCTAAATACAGGCCCCATTTCCTGAGAGAAACAGCCCGCACGAAACGCTGATTTTCCGAAAATCGGACCCCGAACCCGGTTCTGAGAAAACCCACTGGGGACGCTCCTAGGGACCTGACGGACGCACCCTAGAAGTTTCAGAGCCCTCGGGCTACGTTTGCTGGAGTTACGGCCAGTTGAATGAGAGGCTAAATACAGGCCCCATTTCCTGAGAGAAACAGCCCGCACGAAACGCTGATTTTCCGAAAATCGGACCCCGAACCCGGTTCTGAGAAAACCCACTGGGGACGCTCCTAGGGACCTGACGGACGCACCCTAGAAGTTTCAGAGCCCTCGGGCTACGTTTGCTGGAGTTACGGCCAGTTGAATGAGAGGCTAAATACAGGCCCCATTTCCTGAGAGAAACAGCCCGCACGAAACGCTGATTTTCCGAAAATCGGACCCCGAACCCGGTTCTGAGAAAACCCACTGGGGACGCTCCTAGGGACCTGACGGACGCACCCTAGAAGTTTCAGAGCCCTCGGGCTACGTTTGCTGGAGTTACGGCCAGTTGAATGAGAGGCTAAATACAGGCCCCATTTCCTGAGAGAAACAGCCCGCACGAAACGCTGATTTTCCGAAAATCGGACCCCGAACCCGGTTCTGAGAAAACCCACTGGGGACGCTCCTAGGGACCTGACGGACGCACCCTAGAAGTTTCAGAGCCCTCGGGCTACGTTTGCTGGAGTTACGGCCAGTTGAATGAGAGGCTAAATACAGGCCCCATTTCCTGAGAGAAACAGCCCGCACGAAACGCTGATTTTCCGAAAATCGGACCCCGAACCCGGTTCTGAGAAAACCCACTGGGGACGCTCCTAGGGACCTGACGGACGCACCCTAGAAGTTTCAGAGCCCTCGGGCTACGTTTGCTGGAGTTACGGCCAGTTGAATGAGAGGCTAAATACAGGCCCCATTTCCTGAGAGAAACAGCCCGCACGAAACGCTGATTTTCCGAAAATCGGACCCCGAACCCGGTTCTGAGAAAACCCACTGGGGACGCTCCTAGGGACCTGACGGACGCACCCTAGAAGTTTCAGAGCCCTCGGGCTACGTTTGCTGGAGTTACGGCCAGTTGAATGAGAGGCTAAATACAGGCCCCATTTCCTGAGAGAAACAGCCCGCACGAAACGCTGATTTTCCGAAAATCGGACCCCGAACCCGGTTCTGAGAAAACCCACTGGGGACGCTCCTAGGGACCTGACGGACGCACCCTAGAAGTTTCAGAGCCCTCGGGCTACGTTTGCTGGAGTTACGGCCAGTTGAATGAGAGGCTAAATACAGGCCCCATTTCCTGAGAGAAACAGCCCGCACGAAACGCTGATTTTCCGAAAATCGGACCCCGAACCCGGTTCTGAGAAAACCCACTGGGGACGCTCCTAGGGACCTGACGGACGCACCCTAGAAGTTTCAGAGCCCTCGGGCTACGTTTGCTGGAGTTACGGCCAGTTGAATGAGAGGCTAAATACAGGCCCCATTTCCTGAGAGAAACAGCCCGCACGAAACGCTGATTTTCCGAAAATCGGACCCCGAACCCGGTTCTGAGAAAACCCACTGGGGACGCTCCTAGGGACCTGACGGACGCACCCTAGAAGTTTCAGAGCCCTCGGGCTACGTTTGCTGGAGTTACGGCCAGTTGAATGAGAGGCTAAATACAGGCCCCATTTCCTGAGAGAAACAGCCCGCACGAAACGCTGATTTTCCGAAAATCGGACCCCGAACCCGGTTCTGAGAAAACCCACTGGGGACGCTCCTAGGGACCTGACGGACGCACCCTAGAAGTTTCAGAGCCCTCGGGCTACGTTTGCTGGAGTTACGGCCAGTTGAATGAGAGGCTAAATACAGGCCCCATTTCCTGAGAGAAACAGCCCGCACGAAACGCTGATTTTCCGAAAATCGGACCCCGAACCCGGTTCTGAGAAAACCCACTGGGGACGCTCCTAGGGACCTGACGGACGCACCCTAGAAGTTTCAGAGCCCTCGGGCTACGTTTGCTGGAGTTACGGCCAGTTGAATGAGAGGCTAAATACAGGCCCCATTTCCTGAGAGAAACAGCCCGCACGAAACGCTGATTTTCCGAAAATCGGACCCCGAACCCGGTTCTGAGAAAACCCACTGGGGACGCTCCTAGGGACCTGACGGACGCACCCTAGAAGTTTCAGAGCCCTCGGGCTACGTTTGCTGGAGTTACGGCCAGTTGAATGAGAGGCTAAATACAGGCCCCATTTCCTGAGAGAAACAGCCCGCACGAAACGCTGATTTTCCGAAAATCGGACCCCGAACCCGGTTCTGAGAAAACCCACTGGGGACGCTCCTAGGGACCTGACGGACGCACCCTAGAAGTTTCAGAGCCCTCGGGCTACGTTTGCTGGAGTTACGGCCAGTTGAATGAGAGGCTAAATACAGGCCCCATTTCCTGAGAGAAACAGCCCGCACGAAACGCTGATTTTCCGAAAATCGGACCCCGAACCCGGTTCTGAGAAAACCCACTGGGGACGCTCCTAGGGACCTGACGGACGCACCCTAGAAGTTTCAGAGCCCTCGGGCTACGTTTGCTGGAGTTACGGCCAGTTGAATGAGAGGCTAAATACAGGCCCCATTTCCTGAGAGAAACAGCCCGCACGAAACGCTGATTTTCCGAAAATCGGACCCCGAACCCGGTTCTGAGAAAACCCACTGGGGACGCTCCTAGGGACCTGACGGACGCACCCTAGAAGTTTCAGAGCCCTCGGGCTACGTTTGCTGGAGTTACGGCCAGTTGAATGAGAGGCTAAATACAGGCCCCATTTCCTGAGAGAAACAGCCCGCACGAAACGCTGATTTTCCGAAAATCGGACCCCGAACCCGGTTCTGAGAAAACCCACTGGGGACACTCCTAGGGACCTGACGGACGCACCCTAGAAGTTTCAGAGCCCTCGGGCTACGTTTGCTGGAGTTACGGCCAGTTGAATGAGAGGCTAAATACAGGCCCCATTTCCTGAGAGAAACAGCCCGCACGAAACGCTGATTTTCCGAAAATCGGACCCCGAACCCGGTTCTGAGAAAACCCACTGGGGACGCTCCTAGGGACCTGACGGACGCACCCTAGAAGTTTCAGAGCCCTCGGGCTACGTTTGCTGGAGTTACGGCCAGTTGAATGAGAGGCTAAATACAGGCCCCATTTCCTGAGAGAAACAGCCCGCACGAAACGCTGATTTTCCGAAAATCGGACCCCGAACCCGGTTCTGAGAAAACCCACTGGGGACGCTCCTAGGGACCTGACGGACGCACCCTAGAAGTTTCAGAGCCCTCGGGCTACGTTTGCTGGAGTTACGGCCAGTTGAATGAGAGGCTAAATACAGGCCCCATTTCCTGAGAGAAACAGCCCGCACGAAACGCTGATTTTCCGAAAATCGGACCCCGAACCCGGTTCTGAGAAAACCCACTGGGGACGCTCCTAGGGACCTGACGGACGCACCCTAGAAGTTTCAGAGCCCTCGGGCTACGTTTGCTGGAGTTACGGCCAGTTGAATGAGAGGCTAAATACAGGCCCCATTTCCTGAGAGAAACAGCCCGCACGAAACGCTGATTTTCCGAAAATCGGACCCCGAACCCGGTTCTGAGAAAACCCACTGGGGACGCTCCTAGGGACCTGACGGACGCACCCTAGAAGTTTCAGAGCCCTCGGGCTACGTTTGCTGGAGTTACGGCCAGTTGAATGAGAGGCTAAATACAGGCCCCATTTCCTGAGAGAAACAGCCCGCACGAAACGCTGATTTTCCGAAAATCGGACCCCGAACCCGGTTCTGAGAAAACCCACTGGGGACGCTCCTAGGGACCTGACGGACGCACCCTAGAAGTTTCAGAGCCCTCGGGCTACGTTTGCTGGAGTTACGGCCAGTTGAATGAGAGGCTAAATACAGGCCCCATTTCCTGAGAGAAACAGCCCGCACGAAACGCTGATTTTCCGAAAATCGGACCCCGAACCCGGTTCTGAGAAAACCCACTGGGGACGCTCCTAGGGACCTGACGGACGCACCCTAGAAGTTTCAGAGCCCTCGGGCTACGTTTGCTGGAGTTACGGCCAGTTGAATGAGAGGCTAAATACAGGCCCCATTTCCTGAGAGAAACAGCCCGCACGAAACGCTGATTTTCCGAAAATCGGACCCCGAACCCGGTTCTGAGAAAACCCACTGGGGACGCTCCTAGGGACCTGACGGACGCACCCTAGAAGTTTCAGAGCCCTCGGGCTACGTTTGCTGGAGTTACGGCCAGTTGAATGAGAGGCTAAATACAGGCCCCATTTCCTGAGAGAAACAGCCCGCACGAAACGCTGATTTTCCGAAAATCGGACCCCGAACCCGGTTCTGAGAAAACCCACTGGGGACGCTCCTAGGGACCTGACGGACGCACCCTAGAAGTTTCAGAGCCCTCGGGCTACGTTTGCTGGAGTTACGGCCAGTTGAATGAGAGGCTAAATACAGGCCCCATTTCCTGAGAGAAACAGCCCGCACGAAACGCTGATTTTCCGAAAATCGGACCCCGAACCCGGTTCTGAGAAAACCCACTGGGGACGCTCCTAGGGACCTGACGGACGCACCCTAGAAGTTTCAGAGCCCTCGGGCTACGTTTGCTGGAGTTACGGCCAGTTGAATGAGAGGCTAAATACAGGCCCCATTTCCTGAGAGAAACAGCCCGCACGAAACGCTGATTTTCCGAAAATCGGACCCCGAACCCGGTTCTGAGAAAACCCACTGGGGACGCTCCTAGGGACCTGACGGACGCACCCTAGAAGTTTCAGAGCCCTCGGGCTACAGTTTGCTGGAGTTACGGCCAGTTGAATGAGAGGCTAAATACAGGCCCCATTTCCTGAGAGAAACAGCCCGCACGAAACGCTGATTTTCCGAAAATCGGACCCCGAACCCGGTTCTGAGAAAACCCACTGGGGACGCTCCTAGGGACCTGACGGACGCACCCTAGAAGTTTCAGAGCCCTCGGGCTACTGTTTGCTGGAGTTACGGCCAGTTGAATGAGAGGCTAAATACAGGCCCCATTTCCTGAGAGAAACAGCCCGCACGAAACGCTGATTTTCCGAAAATCGGACCCCGAACCCGGTTCTGAGAAAACCCACTGGGGACGCTCCTAGGGACCTGACGGACGCACCCTAGAAGTTTCAGAGCCCTCGGGCTACGTTTGCTGGAGTTACGGCCAGTTGAATGAGAGGCTAAATACAGGCCCCATTTCCTGAGAGAAACAGCCCGCACGAAACGCTGATTTTCCGAAAATCGGACCCCGAACCCGGTTCTGAGAAAACCCACTGGGGACGCTCCTAGGGACCTGACGGACGCACCCTAGAAGTTTCAGAGCCCTCGGGCTACGTTTGCTGGAGTTACGGCCAGTTGAATGAGAGGCTAAATACAGGCCCCATTTCCTGAGAGAAACAGCCCGCACGAAACGCTGATTTTCCGAAAATCGGACCCCGAACCCGGTTCTGAGAAAACCCACTGGGGACGCTCCTAGGGACCTGACGGACGCACCCTAGAAGTTTCAGAGCCCTCGGGCTACGTTTGCTGGAGTTACGGCCAGTTGAATGAGAGGCTAAATACAGGCCCCATTTCCTGAGAGAAACAGCCCGCACGAAACGCTGATTTTCCGAAAATCGGACCCCGAACCCGGTTCTGAGAAAACCCACTGGGGACGCTCCTAGGGACCTGACGGACGCACCCTAGAAGTTTCAGAGCCCTCGGGCTACGTTTGCTGGAGTTACGGCCAGTTGAATGAGAGGCTAAATACAGGCCCCATTTCCTGAGAGAAACAGCCCGCACGAAACGCTGATTTTCCGAAAATCGGACCCCGAACCCGGTTCTGAGAAAACCCACTGGGGACGCTCCTAGGGACCTGACGGACGCACCCTAGAAGTTTCAGAGCCCTCGGGCTACGTTTGCTGGAGTTACGGCCAGTTGAATGAGAGGCTAAATACAGGCCCCATTTCCTGAGAGAAACAGCCCGCACGAAACGCTGATTTTCCGAAAATCGGACCCCGAACCCGGTTCTGAGAAAACCCACTGGGGACGCTCCTAGGGACCTGACGGACGCACCCTAGAAGTTTCAGAGCCCTCGGGCTACGTTTGCTGGAGTTACGGCCAGTTGAATGAGAGGCTAAATACAGGCCCCATTTCCTGAGAGAAACAGCCCGCACGAAACGCTGATTTTCCGAAAATCGGACCCCGAACCCGGTTCTGAGAAAACCCACTGGGGACGCTCCTAGGGACCTGACGGACGCACCCTAGAAGTTTCAGAGCCCTCGGGCTACGTTTGCTGGAGTTACGGCCAGTTGAATGAGAGGCTAAATACAGGCCCCATTTCCTGAGAGAAACAGCCCGCACGAAACGCTGATTTTCCGAAAATCGGACCCCGAACCCGGTTCTGAGAAAACCCACTGGGGACGCTCCTAGGGACCTGACGGACGCACCCTAGAAGTTTCAGAGCCCTCGGGCTACGTTTGCTGGAGTTACGGCCAGTTGAATGAGAGGCTAAATACAGGCCCCATTTCCTGAGAGAAACAGCCCGCACGAAACGCTGATTTTCCGAAAATCGGACCCCGAACCCGGTTCTGAGAAAACCCACTGGGGACGCTCCTAGGGACCTGACGGACGCACCCTAGAAGTTTCAGAGCCCTCGGGCTACGTTTGCTGGAGTTACGGCCAGTTGAATGAGAGGCTAAATACAGGCCCCATTTCCTGAGAGAAACAGCCCGCACGAAACGCTGATTTTCCGAAAATCGGACCCCGAACCCGGTTCTGAGAAAACCCACTGGGGACGCTCCTAGGGACCTGACGGACGCACCCTAGAAGTTTCAGAGCCCTCGGGCTACGTTTGCTGGAGTTACGGCCAGTTGAATGAGAGGCTAAATACAGGCCCCATTTCCTGAGAGAAACAGCCCGCACGAAACGCTGATTTTCCGAAAATCGGACCCCGAACCCGGTTCTGAGAAAACCCACTGGGGACGCTCCTAGGGACCTGACGGACGCACCCTAGAAGTTTCAGAGCCCTCGGGCTACGTTTGCTGGAGTTACGGCCAGTTGAATGAGAGGCTAAATACAGGCCCCATTTCCTGAGAGAAACAGCCCGCACGAAACGCTGATTTTCCGAAAATCGGACCCCGAACCCGGTTCTGAGAAAACCCACTGGGGACGCTCCTAGGGACCTGACGGACGCACCCTAGAAGTTTCAGAGCCCTCGGGCTACGTTTGCTGGAGTTACGGCCAGTTGAATGAGAGGCTAAATACAGGCCCCATTTCCTGAGAGAAACAGCCCGCACGAAACGCTGATTTTCCGAAAATCGGACCCCGAACCCGGTTCTGAGAAAACCCACTGGGGACGCTCCTAGGGACCTGACGGACGCACCCTAGAAGTTTCAGAGCCCTCGGGCTACGTTTGCTGGAGTTACGGCCAGTTGAATGAGAGGCTAAATACAGGCCCCATTTCCTGAGAGAAACAGCCCGCACGAAACGCTGATTTTCCGAAAATCGGACCCCGAACCCGGTTCTGAGAAAACCCACTGGGGACGCTCCTAGGGACCTGACGGACGCACCCTAGAAGTTTCAGAGCCCTCGGGCTACGTTTGCTGGAGTTACGGCCAGTTGAATGAGAGGCTAAATACAGGCCCCATTTCCTGAGAGAAACAGCCCGCACGAAACGCTGATTTTCCGAAAATCGGACCCCGAACCCGGTTCTGAGAAAACCCACTGGGGACGCTCCTAGGGACCTGACGGACGCACCCTAGAAGTTTCAGAGCCCTCGGGCTACGTTTGCTGGAGTTACGGCCAGTTGAATGAGAGGCTAAATACAGGCCCCATTTCCTGAGAGAAACAGCCCGCACGAAACGCTGATTTTCCGAAAATCGGACCCCGAACCCGGTTCTGAGAAAACCCACTGGGGACGCTCCAAGGGACCTGACGGACGCACCCTAGAAGTTTCAGAGCCCTCGGGCTACGTTTGCTGGAGTTACGGCCAGTTGAATGAGAGGCTAAATACAGGCCCCATTTCCTGAGAGAAACAGCCCGCACGAAACGCTGATTTTCCGAAAATCGGACCCCGAACCCGGTTCTGAGAAAACCCACTGGGGACGCTCCTAGGGACCTGACGGACGCACCCTAGAAGTTTCAGAGCCCTCGGGCTACGTTTGCTGGAGTTACGGCCAGTTGAATGAGAGGCTAAATACAGGCCCCATTTCCTGAGAGAAACAGCCCGCACGAAACGCTGATTTTCCGAAAATCGGACCCCGAACCCGGTTCTGAGAAAACCCACTGGGGACGCTCCTAGGGACCTGACGGACGCACCCTAGAAGTTTCAGAGCCCTCGGGCTACGTTTGCTGGAGTTACGGCCAGTTGAATGAGAGGCTAAATACAGGCCCCATTTCCTGAGAGAAACAGCCCGCACGAAACGCTGATTTTCCGAAAATCGGACCCCGAACCCGGTTCTGAGAAAACCCACTGGGGACGCTCCTAGGGACCTGACGGACGCACCCTAGAAGTTTCAGAGCCCTCGGGCTACGTTTGCTGGAGTTACGGCCAGTTGAATGAGAGGCTAAATACAGGCCCCATTTCCTGAGAGAAACAGCCCGCACGAAACGCTGATTTTCCGAAAATCGGACCCCGAACCCGGTTCTGAGAAAACCCACTGGGGACGCTCCTAGGGACCTGACGGACGCACCCTAGAAGTTTCAGAGCCCTCGGGCTACGTTTGCTGGAGTTACGGCCAGTTGAATGAGAGGCTAAATACAGGCCCCATTTCCTGAGAGAAACAGCCCGCACGAAACGCTGATTTTCCGAAAATCGGACCCCGAACCCGGTTCTGAGAAAACCCACTGGGGACGCTCCTAGGGACCTGACGGACGCACCCTAGAAGTTTCAGAGCCCTCGGGCTACGTTTGCTGGAGTTACGGCCAGTTGAATGAGAGGCTAAATACAGGCCCCATTTCCTGAGAGAAACAGCCCGCACGAAACGCTGATTTTCCGAAAATCGGACCCCGAACCCGGTTCTGAGAAAACCCACTGGGGACGCTCCTAGGGACCTGACGGACGCACCCTAGAAGTTTCAGAGCCCTCGGGCTACGTTTGCTGGAGTTACGGCCAGTTGAATGAGAGGCTAAATACAGGCCCCATTTCCTGAGAGAAACAGCCCGCACGAAACGCTGATTTTCCGAAAATCGGACCCCGAACCCGGTTCTGAGAAAACCCACTGGGGACGCTCCAAGGGACCTGACGGACGCACCCTAGAAGTTTCAGAGCCCTCGGGCTACGTTTGCTGGAGTTACGGCCAGTTGAATGAGAGGCTAAATACAGGCCCCATTTCCTGAGAGAAACAGCCCGCACGAAACGCTGATTTTCCGAAAATCGGACCCCGAACCCGGTTCTGAGAAAACCCACTGGGGACGCTCCTAGGGACCTGACGGACGCACCCTAGAAGTTTCAGAGCCCTCGGGCTACGTTTGCTGGAGTTACGGCCAGTTGAATGAGAGGCTAAATACAGGCCCCATTTCCTGAGAGAAACAGCCCGCACGAAACGCTGATTTTCCGAAAATCGGACCCCGAACCCGGTTCTGAGAAAACCCACTGGGGACGCTCCTAGGGACCTGACGGACGCACCCTAGAAGTTTCAGAGCCCTCGGGCTACGTTTGCTGGAGTTACGGCCAGTTGAATGAGAGGCTAAATACAGGCCCCATTTCCTGAGAGAAACAGCCCGCACGAAACGCTGATTTTCCGAAAATCGGACCCCGAACCCGGTTCTGAGAAAACCCACTGGGGACGCTCCTAGGGACCTGACGGACGCACCCTAGAAGTTTCAGAGCCCTCGGGCTACGTTTGCTGGAGTTACGGCCAGTTGAATGAGAGGCTAAATACAGGCCCCATTTCCTGAGAGAAACAGCCCGCACGAAACGCTGATTTTCCGAAAATCGGACCCCGAACCCGGTTCTGAGAAAACCCACTGGGACGCTCCTAGGGACCTGACGGACGCACCCTAGAAGTTTCAGAGCCCTCGGGCTACGTTTGCTGGAGTTACGGCCAGTTGAATGAGAGGCTAAATACAGGCCCCATTTCCTGAGAGAAACAGCCCGCACGAAACGCTGATTTTCCGAAAATCGGACCCCGAACCCGGTTCTGAGAAAACCCACTGGGGACGCTCCTAGGGACCTGACGGACGCACCCTAGAAGTTTCAGAGCCCTCGGGCTACGTTTGCTGGAGTTACGGCCAGTTGAATGAGAGGCTAAATACAGGCCCCATTTCCTGAGAGAAACAGCCCGCACGAAACGCTGATTTTCCGAAAATCGGACCCCGAACCCGGTTCTGAGAAAACCCACTGGGGACGCTCCTAGGGACCTGACGGACGCACCCTAGAAGTTTCAGAGCCCTCGGGCTACGTTTGCTGGAGTTACGGCCAGTTGAATGAGAGGCTAAATACAGGCCCCATTTCCTGAGAGAAACAGCCCGCACGAAACGCTGATTTTCCGAAAATCGGACCCGAACCCGGTTCTGAGAAAACCCACTGGGGACGCTCCTAGGGACCTGACGGACGCACCCTAGAAGTTTCAGAGCCCTCGGGCTACGTTTGCTGGAGTTACGGCCAGTTGAATGAGAGGCTAAATACAGGCCCCATTTCCTGAGAGAAACAGCCCGCACGAAACGCTGATTTTCCGAAAATCGGACCCCGAACCCGGTTCTGAGAAAACCCACTGGGGACGCTCCTAGGGACCTGACGGACGCACCCTAGAAGTTTCAGAGCCCTCGGGCTACGTTTGCTGGAGTTACGGCCAGTTGAATGAGAGGCTAAATACAGGCCCCATTTCCTGAGAGAAACAGCCCGCACGAAACGCTGATTTTCCGAAAATCGGACCCCGAACCCGGTTCTGAGAAAACCCACTGGGGACGCTCCTAGGGACCTGACGGACGCACCCTAGAAGTTTCAGAGCCCTCGGGCTACGTTTGCTGGAGTTACGGCCAGTTGAATGAGAGGCTAAATACAGGCCCCATTTCCTGAGAGAAACAGCCCGCACGAAACGCTGATTTTCCGAAAATCGGACCCCGAACCCGGTTCTGAGAAAACCCACTGGGACGCTCCTAGGGACCTGACGGACGCACCCTAGAAGTTTCAGAGCCCTCGGGCTACGTTTGCTGGAGTTACGGCCAGTTGAATGAGAGGCTAAATACAGGCCCCATTTCCTGAGAGAAACAGCCCGCACGAAACGCTGATTTTCCGAAAATCGGACCCCGAACCCGGTTCTGAGAAAACCCACTGGGGACGCTCCTAGGGACCTGACGGACGCACCCTAGAAGTTTCAGAGCCCTCGGGCTACGTTTGCTGGAGTTACGGCCAGTTGAATGAGAGGCTAAATACAGGCCCCATTTCCTGAGAGAAACAGCCCGCACGAAACGCTGATTTTCCGAAAATCGGACCCCGAACCCGGTTCTGAGAAAACCCACTGGGGACGCTCCTAGGGACCTGACGGACGCACCCTAGAAGTTTCAGAGCCCTCGGGCTACGTTTGCTGGAGTTACGGCCAGTGAATGAGAGGCTAAATACAGGCCCCATTTCCTGAGAGAAACAGCCCGCACGAAACGCTGATTTTCCGAAAATCGGACCCCGAACCCGGTTCTGAGAAAACCCACTGGGGACGCTCCTAGGGACCTGACGGACGCACCCTAGAAGTTTCAGAGCCCTCGGGCTACGTTTGCTGGAGTTACGGCCAGTTGAATGAGAGGCTAAATACAGGCCCCATTTCCTGAGAGAAACAGCCCGCACGAAACGCTGATTTTCCGAAAATCGGACCCCGAACCCGGTTCTGAGAAAACCCACTGGGGACGCTCCTAGGGACCTGACGGACGCACCCTAGAAGTTTCAGAGCCCTCGGGCTACGTTTGCTGGAGTTACGGCCAGTTGAATGAGAGGCTAAATACAGGCCCCATTTCCTGAGAGAAACAGCCCGCACGAAACGCTGATTTTCCGAAAATCGGACCCCGAACCCGGTTCTGAGAAAACCCACTGGGGACGCTCCTAGGGACCTGACGGACGCACCCTAGAAGTTTCAGAGCCCTCGGGCTACGTTTGCTGGAGTTACGGCCAGTTGAATGAGAGGCTAAATACAGGCCCCATTTCCTGAGAGAAACAGCCCGCACGAAACGCTGATTTTCCGAAAATCGGACCCCGAACCCGGTTCTGAGAAAACCCACTGGGGACGCTCCTAGGGACCTGACGGACGCACCCTAGAAGTTTCAGAGCCCTCGGGCTACGTTTGCTGGAGTTACGGCCAGTTGAATGAGAGGCTAAATACAGGCCCCATTTCCTGAGAGAAACAGCCCGCACGAAACGCTGATTTTCCGAAAATCGGACCCCGAACCCGGTTCTGAGAAAACCCACTGGGGACGCTCCTAGGGACCTGACGGACGCACCCTAGAAGTTTCAGAGCCCTCGGGCTACGTTTGCTGGAGTTACGGCCAGTTGAATGAGAGGCTAAATACAGGCCCCATTTCCTGAGAGAAACAGCCCGCACGAAACGCTGATTTTCCGAAAATCGGACCCCGAACCCGGTTCTGAGAAAACCCACTGGGGACGCTCCTAGGGACCTGACGGACGCACCCTAGAAGTTTCAGAGCCCTCGGGCTACGTTTGCTGGAGTTACGGCCAGTTGAATGAGAGGCTAAATACAGGCCCCATTTCCTGAGAGAAACAGCCCGCACGAAACGCTGATTTTCCGAAAATCGGACCCCGAACCCGGTTCTGAGAAAACCCACTGGGGACGCTCCAAGGGACCTGACGGACGCACCCTAGAAGTTTCAGAGCCCTCGGGCTACGTTTGCTGGAGTTACGGCCAGTTGAATGAGAGGCTAAATACAGGCCCCATTTCCTGAGAGAAACAGCCCGCACGAAACGCTGATTTTCCGAAAATCGGACCCCGAACCCGGTTCTGAGAAAACCCACTGGGGACGCTCCTAGGGACCTGACGGACGCACCCTAGAAGTTTCAGAGCCCTCGGGCTACGTTTGCTGGAGTTACGGCCAGTTGAATGAGAGGCTAAATACAGGCCCCATTTCCTGAGAGAAACAGCCCGCACGAAACGCTGATTTTCCGAAAATCGGACCCCGAACCCGGTTCTGAGAAAACCCACTGGGGACGCTCCTAGGGACCTGACGGACGCACCCTAGAAGTTTCAGAGCCCTCGGGCTACGTTTGCTGGAGTTACGGCCAGTTGAATGAGAGGCTAAATACAGGCCCCATTTCCTGAGAGAAACAGCCCGCACGAAACGCTGATTTTCCGAAAATCGGACCCCGAACCCGGTTCTGAGAAAACCCACTGGGGACGCTCCTAGGGACCTGACGGACGCACCCTAGAAGTTTCAGAGCCCTCGGGCTACGTTTGCTGGAGTTACGGCCAGTTGAATGAGAGGCTAAATACAGGCCCCATTTCCTGAGAGAAACAGCCCGCACGAAACGCTGATTTTCCGAAAATCGGACCCCGAACCCGGTTCTGAGAAAACCCACTGGGGACGCTCCTAGGGACCTGACGGACGCACCCTAGAAGTTTCAGAGCCCTCGGGCTACGTTTGCTGGAGTTACGGCCAGTTGAATGAGAGGCTAAATACAGGCCCCATTTCCTGAGAGAAACAGCCCGCACGAAACGCTGATTTTCCGAAAATCGGACCCCGAACCCGGTTCTGAGAAAACCCACTGGGGACGCTCCTAGGGACCTGACGGACGCACCCTAGAAGTTTCAGAGCCCTCGGGCTACGTTTGCTGGAGTTACGGCCAGTTGAATGAGAGGCTAAATACAGGCCCCATTTCCTGAGAGAAACAGCCCGCACGAAACGCTGATTTTCCGAAAATCGGACCCCGAACCCGGTTCTGAGAAAACCCACTGGGGACGCTCCTAGGGACCTGACGGACGCACCCTAGAAGTTTCAGAGCCCTCGGGCTACGTTTGCTGGAGTTACGGCCAGTTGAATGAGAGGCTAAATACAGGCCCCATTTCCTGAGAGAAACAGCCCGCACGAAACGCTGATTTTCCGAAAATCGGACCCCGAACCCGGTTCTGAGAAAACCCACTGGGGACGCTCCTAGGGACCTGACGGACGCACCCTAGAAGTTTCAGAGCCCTCGGGCTACGTTTGCTGGAGTTACGGCCAGTTGAATGAGAGGCTAAATACAGGCCCCATTTCCTGAGAGAAACAGCCCGCACGAAACGCTGATTTTCCGAAAATCGGACCCCGAACCCGGTTCTGAGAAAACCCACTGGGGACGCTCCTAGGGACCTGACGGACGCACCCTAGAAGTTTCAGAGCCCTCGGGCTACGTTTGCTGGAGTTACGGCCAGTTGAATGAGAGGCTAAATACAGGCCCCATTTCCTGAGAGAAACAGCCCGCACGAAACGCTGATTTTCCGAAAATCGGACCCCGAACCCGGTTCTGAGAAAACCCACTGGGGACGCTCCTAGGGACCTGACGGACGCACCCTAGAAGTTTCAGAGCCCTCGGGCTACGTTTGCTGGAGTTACGGCCAGTTGAATGAGAGGCTAAATACAGGCCCCATTTCCTGAGAGAAACAGCCCGCACGAAACGCTGATTTTCCGAAAATCGGACCCCGAACCCGGTTCTGAGAAAACCCACTGGGGACGCTCCTAGGGACCTGACGGACGCACCCTAGAAGTTTCAGAGCCCTCGGGCTACGTTTGCTGGAGTTACGGCCAGTTGAATGAGAGGCTAAATACAGGCCCCATTTCCTGAGAGAAACAGCCCGCACGAAACGCTGATTTTCCGAAAATCGGACCCCGAACCCGGTTCTGAGAAAACCCACTGGGGACGCTCCTAGGGACCTGACGGACGCACCCTAGAAGTTTCAGAGCCCTCGGGCTACGTTTGCTGGAGTTACGGCCAGTTGAATGAGAGGCTAAATACAGGCCCCATTTCCTGAGAGAAACAGCCCGCACGAAACGCTGATTTTCCGAAAATCGGACCCCGAACCCGGTTCTGAGAAAACCCACTGGGGACGCTCCTAGGGACCTGACGGACGCACCCTAGAAGTTTCAGAGCCCTCGGGCTACGTTTGCTGGAGTTACGGCCAGTTGAATGAGAGGCTAAATACAGGCCCCATTTCCTGAGAGAAACAGCCCGCACGAAACGCTGATTTTCCGAAAATCGGACCCCGAACCCGGTTCTGAGAAAACCCACTGGGGACGCTCCTAGGGACCTGACGGACGCACCCTAGAAGTTTCAGAGCCCTCGGGCTACGTTTGCTGGAGTTACGGCCAGTTGAATGAGAGGCTAAATACAGGCCCCATTTCCTGAGAGAAACAGCCCGCACGAAACGCTGATTTTCCGAAAATCGGACCCCGAACCCGGTTCTGAGAAAACCCACTGGGGACGCTCCTAGGGACCTGACGGACGCACCCTAGAAGTTTCAGAGCCCTCGGGCTACGTTTGCTGGAGTTACGGCCAGTTGAATGAGAGGCTAAATACAGGCCCCATTTCCTGAGAGAAACAGCCCGCACGAAACGCTGATTTTCCGAAAATCGGACCCCGAACCCGGTTCTGAGAAAACCCACTGGGGACGCTCCTAGGGACCTGACGGACGCACCCTAGAAGTTTCAGAGCCCTCGGGCTACGTTTGCTGGAGTTACGGCCAGTTGAATGAGAGGCTAAATACAGGCCCCATTTCCTGAGAGAAACAGCCCGCACGAAACGCTGATTTTCCGAAAATCGGACCCCGAACCCGGTTCTGAGAAAACCCACTGGGGACGCTCCTAGGGACCTGACGGACGCACCCTAGAAGTTTCAGAGCCCTCGGGCTACGTTTGCTGGAGTTACGGCCAGTTGAATGAGAGGCTAAATACAGGCCCCATTTCCTGAGAGAAACAGCCCGCACGAAACGCTGATTTTCCGAAAATCGGACCCCGAACCCGGTTCTGAGAAAACCCACTGGGGACGCTCCTAGGGACCTGACGGACGCACCCTAGAAGTTTCAGAGCCCTCGGGCTACGTTTGCTGGAGTTACGGCCAGTTGAATGAGAGGCTAAATACAGGCCCCATTTCCTGAGAGAAACAGCCCGCACGAAACGCTGATTTTCCGAAAATCGGACCCC